>NC_086455.1:545000-552500 GCF_028390025.1 Pseudophryne corroboree | reverse complement strand
CACACACACACCTGGCAGGACACACACACACACACACACACACACACACACACACCTGGCAGGACACACACACCTGGCAGGACACACACACACCTGGCAGGACACACACACACACCTGGCAGGACACACACACACACACACACACACCTGGCAGGACACACACACACACACCTGGCAGGACACACACACCTGGCAGGACACACACACACACCTGGCAGGACACACACACACCTGGCAGGACACACACACACACACACACACACACACCTGGCAGGACACACACACACACACCTGGCAGGACACACACACACACACACACACACCTGGCAGGACACACACACACACCTGGCAGGACACACACACACACACACACACACACACACCTGGCAGGACACACACACACACACACACCTGGCAGGACACACACACACACACACACACACACACACACACACACACCTGGCAGGACACACACACACACACACACACACCTGGCAGGACACACACACACACCTGGCAGGACACACACACACACACCTGGCAGGACACACACACACACACACACACACACACACACACACACACACACACACACCTGGCAGGACACACACACACACACACCTGGCAGGACACACACACACACACACCTGGCAGGACACACACACACCTGGCAGGACACACACACACACACACACACACACACACACACACACACACACCTGGCAGGACACACACACCTGGCAGGACACACACACACACACACACACACACACACACACACACACACACACTGGCAGGACACACACACACACACACACACCTGGCAGGACACACACACACCTGGCAGGACACACACACACACCTGGCAGGACACACACACACACACACACACACACACACACACACACACACACACACCTGGCAGGACACACACACACACACACACCTGGCAGGACACACACACACACACCTGGCAGGACACACACACACCTGGCAGGACACACACACACCTGGCAGGAGACACACACACACACACACACACAACCTGGCAGGACACACACACACACACACACACACACACACACACACACACCTGGCAGGACACACACACACCTGGCAGGACACACACACACACACACCTGGCAGGACACACACACACACACACACACACACACACACACACACACACACACACACCTGGCAGGACACACACACACACACACACACACACACACCTGGCAGGACACACACACACACACACACCTGGCAGGACACACACACACCTGGCAGGACACACACACACACACACACACCTGGCAGGACACACACACACACACACCTGGCAGGACACACACACACCTGGCAGGACACACACACCTGGCAGGACACACACACACACCTGGCAGGACACACACACCTGGCAGGACACACACACACACACACCTGGCAGGACACACACACACACCTGGCAGGACACACCTGGCAGGACACACACACACACCTGGCAGGACACACACACACACACCTGGCAGGACACACACACACACACCTGGCAGGACACACACACACACACACCTGGCAGGACACACACACACACACACCTGGCAGGACACACACACACACACACCTGGCAGGACACACACACACACACACCTGGCAGGACACACACACACACACACCTGGCAGGACACACACACACACACACACCTGGCAGGACACACACACACACCTGGCAGGACACACACACACACCTGGCAGGACACACACACACACCTGGCAGGACACACACACCTGGCAGGACACACACACACACCTGGCAGGACACACACACCTGGCAGGACACACACACACACACACACACACACCTGGCAGGACACACACACACACACACCTGGCAGGACACACACACACACACCTGGCAGGACACACCTGGCAGGACACACACACACACACCTGGCAGGACACACACACACACACCTGGCAGGACACACACACACACACCTGGCAGGACACACACACACACACACACACCTGGCAGGACACACACACACACACACACACCTGGCAGGACACACACACACACACACACCTGGCAGGACACACACACACACACACCTGGCAGGACACACACACACACCTGGCAGGACACACACACACACCTGGCAGGACACACACACACACCTGGCAGGACACACACACCTGGCAGGACACACACACACACCTGGCAGGACACACACACCTGGCAGGACACACACACACACACACACACACCTGGCAGGACACACACACACACACACCTGGCAGGACACACACACACACACCTGGCAGGACACACACACACACACCTGGCAGGACACACACACACACACACCTGGCAGGACACACACACACACACACCTGGCAGGACACACACACACACCTGGCAGGACACACACACACACACCTGGCAGGACACATACACACACCTGGCAGGACACATACACACACCTGGCAGGACACACACACACACACACACACACACACACACCTGGCAGGACACACACACACACACACACACACACACACACACCTGGCAGGACACACACACACCTGGCAGGACACACATACACCTGGCAGGACACACACACACACACACACACCTGGCAGGACACACACACACACACACCTGGCAGGACACACACACACACACACACCTGGCAGGACACACACACACCTGGCAGGACACACACACACACCTGGCAGGACACACACACACACACCTGGCAGGACACACACACACCTGGCAGGACACACACACACACACACACCTGGCAGGACACACACACACACACACACACACACACACCTGGCAGGACACACACACACACACACACACACACACACACACCTGGCAGGACACACACACACACACACCTGGCAGGACACACACACACACCTGGCAGGACACACACACACACACACCTGGCAGGACACACACACACACACCTGGCAGGACACACACACACACACCTGGCAGGACACACACACACACACCTGGCAGGACACACACACACACACACACACACACACCTGGCAGGACACACACACACACACACCTGGCAGGACACACACACACACACACACACACACACCTGGCAGGACACACACACACACACCTGGCAGGACACACACACACCTGGCAGGACACACACACACCTGGCAGGACACACACACACCTGGCAGGACACACACACACACACACCTGGCAGGACACACACACACCTGGCAGGACACACACACACACACACACACACACACACACACCTGGCAGGACACACACACACACCTGGCAGGACACACACACACACCTGGCAGGACACACACCTGGCAGGACACACACACACACACACACCTGGCAGGACACACACACACCTGGCAGGACACACACCTGGCAGGACACACACACACACCTGGCAGGACACACACACACACCTGGCAGGACACACACACACACACACCTGGCAGGACACACACACACACACACACCTGGCAGGACACACCTGGCAGGACACACACACACACACACACACCTGGCAGGACACACACACACCTGGCAGGACACACACACACCTGGCAGGACACACACACACACACACACCTGGCAGGACACACACACACACACACACCTGGCAGGACACACACACACACACCTGGCAGGACACACACACACACACACCTGGCAGGACACACACACACACACACACACACACCTGGCAGGACACACACACACCTGGCAGGACACACACACACCTGGCAGGACACATACACACACCTGGCAGGACACACACACACCTGGCAGGACACACACACACACACACACACACACACCTGGCAGGACACACACACACACCTGGCAGGACACACACACACACACACCTGGCAGGACACACACACACACACACACACCTGGCAGGACACACATACACCTGGCAGGACACACATACACCTGGCAGGACACACATACACCTGGCAGGACACACATACACCTGGCAGGACACACATACACCTGGCAGGACACACATACACCTGGCAGGACACACACACACACACACACACACACACACACACACACCTGGCAGGACACACACACCTGGCAGGACACACACACACACACCTGGCAGGACACACACACACACACACACACACACACACCTGGCAGGACACACACACACACACCTGGCAGGACACACACACACACACCTGGCAGGACACACACACACACACACCTGGCAGAACACACACACACCTGGCAGAACACACACACACACACACACACACACCTGGCAGGACACACACACACACCTGGCAGGACACACACACCTGGCAGGACACACACCTGGCAGGACACACACACACCTGGCAGGACACACACACACACCTGGCAGGACACACACACACGGACGGACACACACACACACACACACACACCTGGCAGGACACACACACACACACACCTGGCAGGACACACACACACACACCTGGCAGGACACACACACACACACACACACACCTGGCAGAACACACACACACACACCTGGCAGGGGAGACACACACACACACACACCTGGCAGGACACACACACACACACACACACACCTGGCAGGACACACACACACACACACCTGGCAGGACACACACACACACCTGGCAGGACACACACACACCTGGCAGGACACACACACACACCTGGAAGGACACACACACACACCTGGCAGGACACACACACCTGGCAGGACACACACACACACACCTGGCAGGACACACACACACACACACACACACCTGGCAGGACACACACACACACACCTGGCAGGACACACACACACACACACACCTGGCAGGACACACACACACCTGGCAGGACACACACACACACCTGGCAGGACACACACACACCTGGCAGGACACACACACACACACACCTGGCAGGACACACACACACACACACCTGGCAGGACACACACACACACACACACACCTGGCAGGACACACACACACCTGGCAGGACACACACACACCTGGCAGGAGACACACACACACACACACACACACCTGGCAGGACACACACCTGGCAGGACACACACACACACACACACACACACACACACACACACCTGGCAGGACACACACACACACACACCTGGCAGGACACACCTGGCAGGACACACACACACACCTGGCAGGACACACCTGGCAGGACACACACACACACCTGGCAGGACACACACACACACCTGGCAGGACACACACACACACACCTGGCAGGACACACACACACACAGCACACACACACACACACACACACCTGGCAGGACACACACACACACAACACACACCTGGCAGGACACACACACACACACACCTGGCAGGACACACACACACACACACACACACACACACCTGGCAGGACACACACACACACACCTGGCAGGACACATACACACACCTGGCAGGACACATACACACACCTGGCAGGACACACACACACACACACACACACACACACACACACACACACCTGGCAGGACACACACACACACACCTGGCAGGACACACATACACCTGGCAGGACACACATACACCTGGCAGGACACACATACACCTGGCAGGACACACATACACCTGGCAGGACACACACACACACACACACACACACACACCTGGCAGGACACACACACCTGGCAGGACACACACACCTGGCAGGACACACACACACACACACACACACACCTGGCAGGACACACACACACCTGGCAGGACACACACACACACACACCTGGCAGGGGAGACACACACACACACACACACACACACACACACACACACCTGGCAGGACACACACACACACACCTGGCAGGACACACACACACCTGGCAGGACACACACACACACACCTGGCAGGACACACACACACACACACCTGGCAGGACACACACACACACACACACACACCTGGCAGGACACACACACACACACACACCTGGCAGGACACACACACACACACACCTGGCAGGACACACACACACCTGGCAGAACACACACACACACACACCTGGCAGGACACACACACCTGGCAGGACACACACACACACCTGGCAGGACACACACACACACCTGGCAGGACACACACCTGGCAGGACACACACACCTGGCAGGACACACACACACACCTGGCAGAACACACACACACACACACACACACACTCACCTGGCAGAACACACACACACACACACACACACCTGGCAGGACACACACACACACACCTGGCAGGACACACACACACACACACCTGGCAGGACACACACACACACCTGGCAGGACACACACACACACACACACACACCTGGCAGAACACACACACACACACACACACACCTGGCAGGACACACACACACACACACCTGGCAGGACACACACACACACACCTGGCAGGACACACACACACACACCTGGCAGGACACACACACACACCTGGCAGGACACACACACCTGGCAGAACACACACACACACACACCTGGCAGGACACACACACACCTGGCAGGACACACACACCTGGCAGGACACACACACACACACACCTGGCAGGACACATATACACACACCTGGCAGGACACACACACCTGGCAGGACACACACACACCTGGCAGAACACACACACACACCTGGCAGGACACACACACACACCTGGCAGGACACACACACACACACACACACACACACACCTGGCAGGACACACACACCTGGCAGGACACACACACACACCTGGCAGGACACACACACACACCTGGCAGGACACACACACACACACCTGGCAGGACACACCTGGCAGGACACACACACACACACACCTGGCAGGACACACACACACCTGGCAGGACACACACACACACCTGGCAGGACACACACACACACCTGGCAGGACACACACACACACACCTGGCAGGACACACACACACACACACACACACACCTGGCAGGACACACACACACCTGGCAGGACACACACACACACACCTGGCAGGACACACACCTGGCAGGACACACACACACACACCTGGCAGGACACACACACACACACACACCTGGCAGGACACACACACACACACCTGGCAGAACACACACACACACACCTGGCAGGACACACACACACACACACCTGGCAGGACACACACACACACACACACACCTGGCAGGACACACACACACACACACACCTGGCAGGACACACACACACACCTGGCAGGACACACACACACACCTGGCAGGACACACACACACACACCTGGCAGAACACACACACACACACACCTGGCAGAACACACACACACACACACACACTCACCTGGCAGAACACACACACACACACACACACACACACACACACACTCACCTGGCAGAACACACACACACACCTGGCAGAACACACACACACACACACCTGGCAGAACACACACACACA